>NC_086448.1:572700978-572743478 GCF_028390025.1 Pseudophryne corroboree
CGTGTCGGTCGGCCCTCACGCATCTTCGTAGCCAACATTCACCTCTCACACCAGTGGCACGTGGTGCTCCGCAGTTTCCACGTCAATTATTTGCAATGTTGCCATTTGTCCAGTCACAGTACACCTTCAGCAGCACACGGACAGTTCACGCACTCCGCTGTTTCAGAAATACTGCCGCCCTTGGCCCAAAAGCTGATAATCATCCCTTTTTGCAACTCTGATGAATCGCCTCTTTTACCCATGACAGCGAGGAGAGATATGTGTGCAAACGGCCTATCACACACC
The DNA here is from genome assembly GCF_028390025.1 of Pseudophryne corroboree. Classification (NCBI taxonomy): domain Eukaryota; kingdom Metazoa; phylum Chordata; class Amphibia; order Anura; family Myobatrachidae; genus Pseudophryne; species Pseudophryne corroboree. The sequence goes on from NC_086448.1 coordinate 572,701,264, forward strand.
TTATACCCACCAAGCCAGCACACGACATGTGGCGTACTTCATGGTCTACGCGCTGCCAACATCACATGTAGGAGGTAGTCATAATCATGTGACTCCGCCGTGTATAATTATTCCAAAGGCAAGTGCAAGCTTGCCTTTGGGGTAATTCAAGCCGTTTTACTGACATATGCAGAAGGGTTTTTTTACTTGAAAAAATATATAAATTGTGCCAAGGTTATTGCTGTTACTGATACGGTGTTATTTATTGTGGCTATAATTTATGTTGTCAATCTAAAAATAAATCTAATACTAATTTAAAAAGTCAAGTGTGTACAGTATGTGAGCAGCTGCGGGGAGGGTATAGGTGAAGGCAGGGGCACTATTGTGCAGCTTTGCCTAGGGCGCCTAGAAACCTTGCACCGGCCCAGAGCAAGGAAACACAAAACAGGATGATCATAGGGGGTAATTCCAAGTTGATCGCAGCAGGAATTCTGTTAGCAATTGGGCAAAACCATGTGCACTGCAGGGGAGGCAGATATAACATCTGCAGAGAGAGTTAGATTTGGGTGGGGTGTGTTCAATCTGCAATCTAATTTGCAGTGTAAAAACAAAGCAGCTAGTATTTACCCTGCACAGAAACAAATTAACCCACCCAAATCTAACTCTCTCTGCAAATGTTATATCTGCCCCCCCCTGCAGTGCACATGGTTTTACCCAACTGCTAAAAAATTTCCTGTTGCGATCAACTTGGAATTACCCCCATAGTGTAGTATAAAGTCTACAAAAATTTACATATAGCACCTTTAGTGGCGGATAATGGAGAAAAGTGTCCTAATATTCTTAGTGAGTCTTTCTGAAAGGAAAGCTCTCCAGACATTCCCCACCAAAAGTCAAGAAGAGGTTCTCCACCCCTTTAGGTGTATGCTTACTCAAATAGTAAATGTAACAGCTTATCATAAAACATCACTTCCTAGACAAAGCAAATCAAGTGCTTCTGTTATTCACATATTTCTTTCACCATGTTTCACCAATAGTATATAAGGAAAAAATAAAAAAGACATCTAGTGTGATATAATTTTGAATACAGTACTTTAAAGCATTTAATAAACTCTTACAAATAACAATTACACATAGAAATTAACCTGAAAAAAAGTGCCACCAACTGCAAGACTCAGTTGCACACAGATATACAAGTGTCACATATCAGATTAATCAGCACAGTCTCCTGATGCATCCTAGTCACATGTTTGGGTAAAAAGACAGAAATCTTGTGTCACATGATGTATTGAGGCTAGGGGGTAAATTCACTAACAATCGTGAATGCCTAATATTTAATTATTTTTTACTTTTTTTTCGAACTCGGACATTTATTAAAGGCAACACGAGAGTAAAATCATGATTTGAACTGCAAAACACGTCTGAATCTGCAAATTGAAACCAATACACCATCGAACCAACTAGCAAGTACTTTCGATAGAAGAGAATACAATACAGAAATTTGCTAAGTCTTTTTAAACATGGAGAAAACTCGGGACAAAATACACTTTACAAATATATGTCCCCCTGTGCAGCGTGTTTGCAGAAACCCGCACAGTTCAGTGTGAAAAAAATGTATTGGGTCCATTTGAGCTGGCCCTGGTTCAAAAAATATAGGAAACATTAGGGGTCCTCTGTATTTTTAGAACCGGCACTCTCTTCTAGCAGAGAGGTAATGCCACAGCTAGAGGACACACTCAACAGAATCACACCAGCCAACGTATTAACCCTCCAAGTAGTCAGCCCAAGCCCGGGATTCCTGGGGAATAAAGGGGACCCCGCACTCCAGAGTACACCAGGCCTGGGCTTAAGCCAGGGCTATTTCCTCCACCTCTATTGCAGAGCTGATATCAATCAGTTAAAGAAAGATTGAAATTGTACATTTCTCATTCTCTTTCTTGTACTTCACACTTGCTCGATATGCTTTTTTTATGAAAAAGATAGATTGAAATAATAGTGTCTTTTACAGGGGGAATACAGGTCCCAGGAATCCACACCCTCATTCCAGTAATTGGATAGCACTAAGAGCCCACTGTACCTATAGTCTACCTGTAAACTAAATATTTTAAAAACACAGTGCATGCATTCCAAATGTTTTAACGCTTTATTACACACACACACACACACACACACACACACACACACACACACACACACACACACACACACACACACACACACACACAGTACATACTTACCATGTCCATGGTGCCGGTCGTCCCCTTCTCCACACCTTCAGCTTTATACAACTTATTACATTTACCCCATATAAATAATATTACTTTTTTGTGGTGTCCTCACTTGGGATAGTTGTTGGCAACCCAGTAATTAAATTTTTTGCATTATTTCCTTATTGTTGGGGCACTTTTATGTGCACCTTCAAAATGATAGTGTGTAGTTGATAGTGTGTAGTCTGTTATGGGCAATTGAGCTTGGTTACCTAGCAACTAGTGATGTGCACCAGACATTTTTCGGGTTTTGTGTTTTGCTTTTGGATTTGGTTCCGCAGCCGTGTTTTGGATTCGGATGCGTTTTGGCAAAACCTCTCCGAATTTTTTTTGTCGGATTCGGGTGTGTTTTGGATTCGGGTGTTTTTTTACAAAAACACCCTAAAAACAGCTTAAATCATAGAATTTGGGGGTCATTTTGATCCCATAGTATTATTAACCTCAATAACCATAATTTCCACTCATTTCCAGTCTATTCTGAACACCTCACACCTCACAATATTATTTTTAGTCCTAAAATTTGCACCGAGGTCGCTGGATGGCTAAGCTAAGCGACACAAGTGGCCGACACAAACACCTGGCCCATCTAGGAGTGGCACTGCAGTGTCAGGCAGGATGGCACTTCAAAAAAATAGTCCCCAAACAGCACATGATGCAAAGAAAAAAAGAGGCGCACCAAGGTCGCTGTGTGACTAAGCTAAGCGACACAAGTGGCCGACACAAACACATGGCCCATCTAGGAGTGGCACTGCAGTGTCAGGCAGGATGGCACTTCAAAAAAATTGTCCCCAAACAGCACATGATGCAAAGAAAAATTAAAGAAAAAAGAGGTGCAAGATGGAATTGTCCTTGGGCCCTCCCACCCACCCTTATGTTGTATAAACAGGACATGCACACTTTAACGAACCCATCATTTCAGCGACAAGGTCTGCCACACGACTGTGACTGAAATGACTGGTTGGTTTGGGCCCCCACCAAAAAAAGAAGCAATCAATCTCTCCTTGCACAAACTGGCTCTACAGAGGCAAGATGTCCACCTCATCATCATCCTCCAATTCCTCACCCCTTTCACTGTGTACATCCCCCTCCTCACAGATTATTAATTCGTCCCCACTGGAATCCACCATCTCAGGTCCCTGTGTACTTTGTGGAGGCAATTGCTGCTGGTGAATGTCTCCACGGAGGAATTGATTATAATTCATTTTGATGAACATCATCTCCACATTTTCTGGAAGTAACCTCGTACGCCGATTGCTGACAAGGTGAGCGGCTGCACTAAACACTCTTTCGGCCTACACACTGGAGGGAGGGCAACTTAGGTAGAATAAAGCCAGTTTGTGCAAGGGCCTCCAAATTGCCTCTTTTTCCTGCCAGTATACGTACGGACTGTCTGACGTGCCTACTTGGATGCGGTCACTCATATAATCCTCCACCATTCTTTCAATGGTGAGAGAATCATATGAAGTGACAGTAGACGACATGTCAGTAATCGTTGGCAGGTCCTTCAGTCCGGACCAGATGTCAGCACTCGCTCCAGACTGCCCTGCATCACCGCCAGCGGGTGGGCTCGGAATTCTTAGCCTTTTCCTCGCACCCCCAGTTGCGGGTGAATGTGAAGGAGGAGATGTTGACGGGTCACGTTCCGCTTGACTTGACAATTTTCTCACCAGCAGGTCTTTGAACCTCTGCAGACTTGTGTCTGCCGGAAAGACAGATACGACGTAGGTTTTAAATCTAGGATCGAGCACGGTGGCCAAAATGTAGTGATCTGATTTCAACAGATTGACCACCCGTGAATCCTGGTTAAGAGAATTAAGGGCTCCATCCACAAGTCCCACATGCCTAGCGGAATCGCTCTGTTTTAGCTCCTCCTTCAATGTCTCCAGCTTCTTCTGCAAAAGCCTGATGAGGAGAATGACCTGACTCAGGCTGGTAGTGTCTGAACTGACTTCACGTGTGGCAAGTTCAAAGGGTTGCAGAACCTTGCACAACGTTGAAATCATTCTCCACTGTGCTTGAGTCAGGTGCATTCCCCCTCCTTTGCCTATATCGTGGCCAGATGTATAGGCTTGATTGGCCTTTTGCTGCTCCTCCATCCTCTGAAGCATATAGAGGGTTGAATTCCACCTCGTTACCACCTCTTGCTTCAGATGATGGCAGGGCAGGTTCAGGACTGTTTGGTGGTGCTCCAGTCTTCTGTATGCGGTGGCTGAATGCCGAAAGTGGCCCGCAATTCTTCGGGCCACCGAAAGCATCTCTTGTACGCCCCTGACGTTTTTTAAATAATTCTGCACCACCAAATTCAATGTATGTGCAAAACATGGGACGTGCTGGAATTTGCCCAGATGTAATGCACGCACAATATTGCTGGCGTTGTCCGATGTCACAAATCCCCAGGAGAGTCCAATTGGGGTAAGCCATTCTGCGATGATGTTCCTTAGTTTCCGTAAGAGGTTGTCAGCTGTGTGCCTCTTCTGGAAAGCGGTGATACAAAGCGTGGCCTGCCTAGGAACGAGTTGGCGTTTGCGAGATGCTGCTACTGGTGCCGCCGCTGCTGTTCCTGCTGCGGGAGGCAATACATCTACCCAGTGGGCTGTCACAGTCATATAGTCCTGAGTCTGCCCTGCTCCACTTGTCCACATGTCCGTGGTTAAGTGGACATTGGGTACATCTGCATTTTTTAGGACACTGGTGACTCTTTTTCTGAGGTCTGTGTACATTTTCGGTATCACCTGCCTAGAGAAATGGAACCTAGATGGTATTTGGTACCGGGGACACAGTACCTCAATCAAGTCTATAGTTGCCTCTGAATTAACGGTGGATACCGGAACCACGTTTCTCACCGCCCAGGCTGCCAAGGCCTGAGTTATCTGCTTTCAGCAGGATGACTGCTGTGATATTTCATCTTCCTCGCAAAGGACTGTTGGACAGTCAATTGCTTACTGGAAGTAGTACAAGTGGTCTTCCGACTTCCCCTCTGGGATGACGATCGACTCAAAGCAGCTACAACAGCAGCGCCAGCAGCAGTAGGCGTTACACTCAAGTATGCATCGGAGGAATCCCAGGCAGGAGAGGACTCGTCAGACTTGCCAGTGACATGGCCTGCAGGACTATTGGCTTTCCTGGGTAAGGAGGAAATTGACACTGAGGGAGTTGGTGGTGTGGTTTGCAGGAGCTTGGTTACAAGAGGAAGGGATTTAGTGGTCAGTGGACTGCTTCCGCTGTCACCCAAAGTTTTTGAACTTGTCACTGACTTATGATGAATGCGCTGCAGGTGACGTATAAGGGAGGATGTTCCGAGGTGGTTAACGTCCTTACCCCTACTTATTACAGCTTGACAAAGGCAACACACGGCTTGACACCTGTTGTCCGCATATGTGTTGAAATAATTCCACACCGAAGAGCTGATTTTTTTTGTATTTTGACCAGGCATGTCAATGGCCATATTCGTCCCACGGACAACAGGTGTCTCCCCGGGTGCCTGACTTAAACAAACCACCTCACCATCAGAATCCTCCTTGTCAATTTCCTCCCCAGCGCCAGCAACACCCATATCCTCATCCTGGTGTACTTCAACACTGACATCTTCAATTTGACTATCAGGAACTGGACTGCGGGTGCTCCTTCCAGCACTTGCAGGGGGCGTGCAAATGGTGGAATGCGCAACCTCTTCCCGTCCAGTGTTGGGAAGGTCAGGCATCGCAACCGACACAATTGGACTCTCCTTGGGGATTTGTGATTTAGAAGAACGCACAATTCTTTGCTGTGCTTTTGCCAGCTTAAGTCTTTTCATTTTTCTAGCGAGAGGATGAGTGCTTCCATCCTCATGTGAATCTGAACCACTAGCCATGAACATAGGCCAGGGCCTCAGCCGTTCCTTGCCACTCCGTGTCGTAAATGGCATATTGGCAAGTTTACGCTTCTCATCAGATGCTTTCAATTTTGATTTTTGGGTCATTTTACTGAACTTTTGTTTTTTGGATTTTACATGCTCTCTACTATGACATTGGGCATCGGCCTTGGCAGACGACGTTGATGGCATTTCATCGTCTCGGCCATGACTAGTGGCAGCAGCTTCAGCACAAGGTGGAAGTGGATCTTGATCTTTCCCTATTTTAACCTCCACATTTTTGTTCTCCATTTTTTAATGTGTGGAATTATATGCCAGTATCAATAGCAATGGCCTACTACTATATATACAGCGCACAACTGAAATGCACCACAGGTATGGATGGATAGTATACTTGACGACACAGAGGTAGGTAGAGCAGTGGCCTTCCGTACCGTACTGCTATATATACTGGTGGTCACTGTGTCAGCAAACTGCAAAACTAAAATGCACCACAGGTATAGAATCTAGATGGATAGTATACTTAATGACGACACAGAGGTAGGTACAGCAGTGGCCTTCCGTACCCTACTGCTATAAATAGTATACTGGTGGTCACTGTGTCAGCAAACTGCAAAACTAAAATGCACCACAGGTATAGAATCTAGATGGATAGTATACTTAATGACGACACAGAGGTAGGTACAGCAGTGGCCTTCCGTACCGTACTGCTATATATAGTATACTGGTGGTCACTGTGTCAGCAAACTGCAAAACTAAAATGCACCACAGGTATAGAATGTAGATGGATAGTATACTTAATGACGACACAGAGGTAGGTACAGCAGTGGCCTTCCGTACTGTACTGCTATATATAGTATACTGGTGGTCACTGTGTCAGCAAACTGCAAAACTAAAATGCACCACAGGTATAGAATCTAGATGGATAGTATACTTAATGACGACACAGAGGTAGGTACAACAGTGGCCTTCCGTACCGTACTGCTATATATAGTATACTGGTTGTCACTGTGTCAGCAAACTGCAAAACTAAAATGCACCACAGGTATAGAATGTAGATGGATAGTAAACTTAATGACGACACAGAGGTAGGTACAGCAGTGGCCTTCCGTACCGTACTGCTATATATAGTATACTGGTGGTCACTGTTTCAGCAAACTGCAAAACTAAAGTGCACCACAGGTATAGAATGTAGATGGATAGTATACTTAATGACGACACAGAGGTAGGTACTGCTATATGGTTCCGGTATGAATGGTCGACCATGTTATGGTCGACAGTCATTAGGTCGACCGCTATTGGTCGACATTGACATGGTCGACGTGGACACATGGTCGACACATGAAAATGGTCGACACATGAAAGGTCGACACATGAAAAGGTCGACATGATTTTTTTAACTTTTTTTGGTGTCGTTTTTTGCGTAAAGTGACTGGGAACCCCAATTAATGCACCGCATCACCTCGCATGGCTCGCTTCACTCGCCATGCTTTGGGCATGGTGCCTTCGCTCCGCTACCGCTTCGCTTGGCACACTTTACCGTTCCAATCGTAGTCCACGTGGATCGTTAAGTATGGAAAAGTTCCCCAAAAGAAAAAAAAGTTAAAAAACTCATGTCGACCTTTTCATGTGTCGACCTTTCATGTGTCGACCATTTTCATGTGTCGACCAGGTGTCCATGTCGACCATGTCAATGTCGACCAATAGTGGTCGACCTAATGACTGTCGACCATAACATGGTCGACCATGTGAACGGATACCCTGCTATATATACTGGTGGTCACTGTGTCAGCAATCTGCACAACTGAAATGCACCACAGGTATAGAATCTAGATGGATAGTATACTTAATGACGACACAGAGGTAGGTACAGTAGTGGCCTACTGTACCGTAATGCTATATATTATATACTGGTGGTCACTGGTCAGCAAAACTCTGCACTGTACTCCTCCTATATAAAATTATACTGGTGGTCCCCAGTCCCCACAATAAAGCAGCACACTGAGCACAGATATGTAGTGTTTTTCAGGCAGACAACGTATACTGGTGGTCACTGTCAGCAAAACTCTGCACTGTACTCCTGCTATATAATACAGCTGCTCCCCAGTCCCCACAATTAAGCAGTGTGAGCACAGATATATGCAGCACACTGAGCACAGATATGGAGCGTTTTTTTCAGGCAGAGAACGGATAACTGGTGATCACTGATCAGCAAAACTCTGCACTGTACTCCTCCTATATTATACAGCTGCTCCCCAGCCCTCCCCACAATTAAGCAATAATGCACAATCAAGTTCAACAATAATGGAGAGGACGCCAGCCACGTCCTCTCCCTAACATTTCCAATGCACAAATGAAAATGGCGGCGACGCGCGGCAGCTTATATAGAATCCGAATCTCGCGAGAATCCGATAGCGGGATGATGACGTTCGGGCACGCTCGGGTTAACCGAGCCATACGGGAGAATCCGAGTATGGCTCGGACCCGTGTAAAAAGGGTGAAGTCCGGGGGAGTTCGGTTTCCGAGAAACCAAACCCGCTCATCACTACTAGCAACAGACTAAATAATTATATGAATAGGTAAGGTATTTGGCCGATATGAGACCTGCTTGCCTTCACGGTACCTGTTAACAACTGATAAATTGCAATTAAAGGCTAACTAGTTTTACAACAATGGGGTGATACCTGGATATGTGTTAATGTTAGGCAAGCTGAAGCCCTACCACAAACTAATATGGGCATCAGCAGGTTAGTGTGGCCAGAAGTGATACAACATAGATCAGATATACATTCCAAGTACAGGTGATCATTTATACCTGTCAGGCAGGCTTTCATTTGAGCCAAGCACACCTAAATCTATAGAGGGACCTGCTACAGATTTGTCCTTCTTCAGCTTGTGGGTTTTTGCTTGCCACATGTGTGCACATTTTGGCAGCAGTTAACCACAGCCTGCTGTGACTAGTAGCGGAGTGCGTATGCACCCTGCATTCCTATGGAAGCGAGTGCATATGCACGCGCACAGTCATGGGCACACGATTTATGGCAAATGAGTCGTGTTTGCCATAAATAGGAATATACTGTAGACAAGTATGGACACATCTGGACAGTACATACTATTTAACTGCTGCATAATCGTGATACCACATGAAATCCTAGAAGAGTACAAGTAAGGGTTTCAAGCTGGCAGCTCAGAGAACTGGGTTGCTTAGAAGCACAAAACATACACATAGTTATCACTCTCATTGTGAGCGACTGAAACATACTGTAGGTCACATGACAGGTCATATAATGTAGATATAATGAACCATAAGAGCTAGTTCATCCATGATAGATCTGGAAATATGGGGGTCTATTTACTAAACCTTAGACAGAGCTAAAGTGCACGTAGATAAGGTACCAGCAAATCAGCTCCTAACTGCTATGTTTGAAAAATGACAGTTAGGAGCTGGTTGGTTGGTTGGTACTTTATCTCTGTCCACTTTTTCTCTATCCAAGACAAATAGACCCCACAGTTACTTGATGCCACCCAAACATTTATCCTTACTGACCGATGTAAATACCACATGACACAGGCTGAACTTCTGATCTTTAAACTCATCTTGATCAGCAGGTCAGGTTGCTACTGCGATTGGAATAAAAACACTGTAATGACACCACCCAACAACTTGCTCATCTGTGTTTACCACTGGCAATTACATAGCGATAGAAAAAAAAAAAACACTATGGGATTGACCAATGCGCCAATGTGCCATTGCCAGATAGACATAATGAACTAAGTAGAGTGGGTTTACAGTGACTTGCTAGAACACGGGGTTACTCTGGAGTCAGATACCATATTAACATTCCCTATGAATGGCTGTAGGATAGGTCACGTGACACAGGACTGGTTTCCAGTCCACCTAATCTTTCACTCACTGTATTCTAAGGTACAAAAGGATTGATAGAGCACCCTCTGTGTACTTGGTGATCAAGCAACCTTCTGGTGAAATGTGTGGCCAGCATTTTAAGTTCATGGTCTGTGCACGGACAAGACTCTAGCACAAGCTCTGCTAGAATACGTTTAATTTCAGATTTATTTAATATTTTTCTCATATCTGTCTCATATATATTATATTTGTGCTATGGTATATAACGCCTTGTGGTCTCAGGTATTCATACATGCTATTTGATTTGGACCATTTTGGTTACCATTTCATTTCTGTACCTGAAATTCTGTTTAGACTCTCATTGTGGGGAGGTCCCTGGTTTCCCTTGTTTTTCCAACAGCGATGACGAGGGAAACCATCTGTACAAAAGCAGATCCAATTTGCTAAACTTCCTTCTTTCAGAGGGGGTCATTCAGAGTTGATCGTAGCTGTGCTAAATTTAGCACAGCTACGATCAGGTACTCAGACATGTTAGGGGATGCCCAGCACAGGGCTAGTCCGCCCCTCATGTCGGTGCTGCGCCCCCCCCAGCAGAAATGCAGAAGCATTGCACAGTGGCGATGCTTTTGCATTTGAGGAGTAACTCCCGGCCAGCACAGCTCCTGCAGCTGTCCGGGAGAACCTCTTCGCTGTCCAGGTCGCAGCGGCTGCGTGTGACGTCACGCAGCCTCTGCGGCCCACCCCCCCAATGGTCCAGCCACGCCTGCATTGACCGGACCGAGCTCCCTAGACGGTGGCTTAACGCCGCTGTCTAGCCCCCTCCCACCCAGCGACCGCCTGTGCCTGTCAATCAGGCAGGGGTGATCGCTAGGGAACTATGGCCTTCGTCCGTCAAGTATGCACCAGCGCACTGTGGCACCGGTGCATGTGCAGACCTGACCTGATCGCTACGCTGAGATAAACTGCAGCGAGCGATCGGGTTGGAATTACCCCAGAGTCAGATCTACCTCACTGTGCTCTCATCCATCTGTTCACTGCTCTTTATGAAGCATATACTTTAAGTGGAAAATAGAAATAGGGTGGTGATCGTCTGACATCTGATATACATTATTTCCCTATATCTTTTACTACTTTTGATCTGGATACACACTGAAAGATTCTAAAAGGCTTATCTCATTAATACTTATATTGTACAGTATGTTGTATATTCTTTACACCATAGGAGTATTGAAAATACTATCAGAGTAATAGCGCTTTGTGGGACTTACTGAATTATTGTATATATATATATTCCTTCCTAATCTTAGGAAGGAATATATATATACCGCCCCATCTCTCTTCTCCCTTTCGCCTCCAAATTACTTTAACGATTAGTCTACAGCCGTCTCACAAGCTACCTCTCTGACAACTCCATCCTCGATCCACTACAATCTGGCTTTCGCCCACTCCACTCAACTGAGACTGCCCTGGTGAAAGTCACCAATGACCTGCTTTCGGCCAAATCCAGGGGCCACTTCTCTCTGCTCATCCTTCTGGACCTCTCTGCTGCCTTTGACACCGTAGATCATCCTCTCCTCCTCGGCACACTCCAAAACGCTGGCCTCTCTAGCACTGTCCTTGACTGGTTTTCTTCTTACCTCACTAACCGCTCCTTCTCTGTGTCTGCCTCAAGCACCACCTCACACCCTTCCATCCTTCCTGTTGGTGTCCCTCAGGGTTCTGTCCTTGGACCCCTTCTGTTCTCCCTGTATACCTCTTCCCTGGGTGCGCTCATTAACTCATTTGGCCTTCAATACCACCTCTATGCTGATGACACACAACTCTACCTCTCATCTCCTGATCTGTCCCCCTCTGTCCTCTCTCAGGTTTCCAGCTGCCTCTCTGCAATCTCCTCCTGGATGTCTGAACGCTCTCTAAAGCTCAACATGGACAAAACGGAACTCATCATCTTCCCCCCATCCAGAGCAACACCCCCGACCAATATCTCCATCATTGTTGACAACACCACCATCTCCCCCGTTCCCCAACTCCGCTGCCTGGGCGTCACTCTTGACTCCTCCCTCTCCTTTGCACCCCACATCCAAGCTCTGGCACAATCCTGTCGTTTCCAGCTACGCAACATTGCTCGTATCAGGCCATATCTCTCCCAGAGTGCAACTAAACTCATCATCCACTCACTGGTCATCTCACGACTTGATTACTGCAATGTCCTCCTCACTGGCCTCGCTTGCTCCCATCTTGCTCCCCTCCAATCTGTCCTGAACTCCGCAGCTAGGCTTATCTTCCTCTCCCGCCGCACCACATCTGCCACTCCCCTTCAACAAAATCTACACTGGCTCCCATTCCCCTACAGAATCCTCTTCAAACTCCTCACCCTCACATACAAGGCCATCTCTAATTCCACTGCTCCCTACATCTCCAACCTCCTTTCCCTTCATACTCCCTCCCGCCCCCTACGGTCGACTAATGACCATCGCCTCTCCACCGCCCTGGTCACTGCTTCCCATGCACGAGTTCAGGATTTTGCACGTGCTGCACCCCTTCAGTGGAACGCACTCCCCCGCTCCATTAGACTCTCCCCAACCTTGCAAAGCTTCAAACGGGCTCTAAAAACCCACCTATTCATCAAAGCGTACCCTTCTAATGCATAACCCAGAGCTGAAGCCGCGCCTCCACCCCCTGCCTCATGCCGTGAACATCTCAGCTTTGCTTGCATACTGCCATCAGGCTACCTCCCGCTTGCCTGCACCTCTTGTCATCTGTCTGTCGCCCCTCCCCAATAGATTGTTAGCTCTTCAGAGCAGGGCCCTCTTTCCTCTTGTTATCTAAGCCCTCGTCTCAACACATTTCACTCACAGCTCTCCCCTACTCAATGACCATTTTTATCCTGCTAGAAAAGGCTCATCTCCATCTATGACCACCAGCCTCTAGCCCCCTACGGTCGACTAATGACCATCGCCTCTCCACCGCCCTGGTCACTGCTTCCCATGCACGAGTTCAGGATTTTGCACGTGCTGCACCCCTTCAGTGGAACGCACTCCCCCGCTCCATTAGACACTCCCCAACCTTGCAAAGCTTCAAACGGGCTCTAAAAACCCACCTATTCATCAAAGCGTACCCTTCTAATGCATAACCCAGAGCTGAAGCCGCGCCTCCACCCCCTGCCTCATGCTGTGAACATCTCAGCTTTGCTTGCATACTGCCATCAGGCTACCTCCCGCTTGCCTGCACCTCTTGTCATCTGTCTGTCGCCCCTCCCCAATAGATTGTTAGCTCTTCAGAGCAGGGCCCTCTTTCCTCTTGTTATCTAAGCCCTCGTCTCAACACATTTCACTCACAGCTCTCCCCTACTCAACGACCATTTTTATCCTGCTAGTAAAGGCTCATCTCCATCTATGACCACCAGCCTCTAGTAGTACGATGATCACTCCCTCAATACTTACATCTTAGCTGTACTATGTCTTGAGAATGTGTGGTGCTCTGTTACCTGTACTCTATTTCTGTTATTTATTTACTGTAATGCAATGTTTTGTCCCCTGTACTGTCCTTTGTACGGCGCTGCGAAACACATGTGGCGCCTTATAAATAAAATGTAATAATAATAATAATCTTATTATTTTTAATCTTCCCGGTCTCTTACACCATTGTCATTTATATAACATCAATTTCTCCATATTGTGTTTATACATTTGTAATAATCGATTTCATGCTCAGGTAAGTTGCAGGTGTCAGGAATCGTGGGTAAGTATGATTCTGTATTACTCAGGTAAGTACGTGATTCCTAGACTTATACCTAATCTCTCCTTACTTTTCAGAGTCTTCAAACTCCAGCCTTCACAGAGAGTCGAGGACGAGTGTCACCATATACATTTCTTGCGAGACACAGCGTGTTAACTGTCGCTCCTTTAAGAGACACTCGTTTTTCCTTAAAGATTGGTGTATCATGTAAACAATTGAACAGAGTTACCACAATAGTTTACGATTAAATACTCCTATAATTAATCGTAAACTGATAGTTTGCCAATCGAGAAGACCAATGCTGATCGCGTGCTCCGAGGTGAATTGTCGGCAGATGTGATAGGGGATTGTTGTCTGTAAAGGTGACAAAGGGAGTAGCAGTTAAATAATATTTACATTTTTCGGTAACAGCCCACACATCATTGCGTTTTGTTTTCTTCAGACTTCAACTCACATAAGCAATGACTTGCTCTTTCCCTTGTTGTTGGCACAAAACTGCTCCTAACCCTTGAAGGCGTGCATTGGTGTACAGAAGAAAAGGCTGGCTGTAATCCAGATATGCTAATATAGGTGTCTTGGTTAGCAGACTCTTCAAGTTGTCAAATGCAGCTTGCTGGACCTTCGTCCATTTCACCCAAATATTGCCATTACAGTGAGTTCTGGGCATGCCTTAGAGTAATTCTTGCAATGGGGCTGCCACATGAGCAACTTTATCCACGAACCTCCGGTAATAGCCCACAAATCCGAGAAATTGCCGTACCTCCTTTACAGTGGTCGGAAATGGCAAATCGCGTACTGCTGCAATCTTTTCTGGATCTATTTTGATCCCTTCAGTGCTCACAATGTGTCCCAAATACTGGATGCTAGTTTGTAATAAGTGACACTTGTAAGATTTTACTTTGAGTCCGTATTCTGCAAGTCACTGAAAGACATCACAAAGGTGCTGGAAAAGTTCTTGATAGGATCTGGAATACACGATGATGTCATCTTAGTATAATAACACCATATCAAAGTTTTTATGCCCTAAGCAATGTTCCATTGTAATCCTCTGTTCCAGGAGCATTACAAAGTCTGAATGGCATTCTTTTAAACTTGTATAATCCCATGTGAGTCGTGAATGCTGTTCCCTATCCTCCGGTGCCATTTGAATCTGCCAGTAGCCACTGGTTAGATCAAGGGTAGAAAAATAAGTGGCAGACTTCAGTGCTGTTAATGATTCCTCAATTCACGGTAATGGATAAGCATCTTTTTGTGTTATTTGGTTCAGCTTTCTATAGTCAACACAAAAGTGAAGACTTCCGTCCTTCTTCCTAACCAGCACTGTAGGAGCTGCCCAAGGGCTATGGCTTTCATGAATAACTCCCGAAGCCTGCATTTCCACTAACATATAACAAACTGACTGATACAAGGCTGGCGCTAATGGTCTGTATCATTCTTTAATAGGCTGTGCATTCCCGGTTGGAATATGATGTTGAACCTGGACAACCTTCCCAAATTCTGCTGAATTCTTGGTGAAGGTATCAGAAATCTGTCTTACCACTCACAACATGCCTAATTTGAATTCCTCTTAAGTGCCACTACCGCCAATTTGAATGTCTTCCCACCATGGAGATACCTTTTCAACTTTTCCATTCTCGTTAAGGGTTACACTCTGTGTCGGTGACGAATTAGCATCAATAACATCTTGGAATGCAGTCCACACCAGTTTTGGCAGGTTATGATTCTGATGCAGTCGAACTCAGTAATCATGAGGATTTAGTATTCTTACAGGGACTCACCCATATTCCACAGTGACAAAGGCTCGAGCTACCACTATATCATCTCTGGGGGATATGGCACAAGGTTCAACAACAGCATTATAAGTTTCCCCTTGAGGCCCACACCGAGCTTTTCCCCAGATGATGGTCTCAGTATTTGGTTGCAATACAATAGGTTTCTGGTCTGTTATATTTACTTTTCCTACCTCCCCAGCTGCATTGATCAATCGTTGCCACCCTTGGAGAGTTCTGATATCTTATGTAGTGTCTGCTGACACTCGGATGGCACATGGATTAACTCCATTTGGAGACCAGCAATCAGTTCATCAGGACATTGTTGTAGTACATTCATTCCCACGAATGATGGGAGGCACAGTGGGATCCTTTATGTCAGTGATACATCCCTGTCTTGATAGTTAGGCCTGACCAATTTGAAAGTCCAATTAATAGTATCCCTGACAGGAGAAACTTAGTCCATTGCTAGCAACAAGCCTTAGCCAAGCCGGTGGTGGTAATATTTCCAGTCTTCCCAAATACTGGTAAAGGGATTCTGCTGAATAGTGGTAACCTGAGAACTGGTATCCAAATTAGCTGGTACTTGTACCCCGTCAATCCAGATGTTAACAACTGGGCACTGCCCTATATATCTAGGGTATCATTCTTCGGGTGTAGGACCTATTCCGCATGATCTCCCCGAGGGTTGGTCTCCAGCCCCAGAGCATTGGCGTTTATAGGCTCCTCTTGACAACATACCCTCTCCACATGGCCACTCCAATTGCATCTTCGACAGATGGGATGTCCTTGTGAGTCAAATAGGTCAGTGGGTCTATGGCCTCTTCCCTGTGATGGCCCCCACCGATAATTTCTTGTCCCTTGTCTGTCTCTATGCCACTTTGATTCAGTTAGGTCTGATGTTGTGTTTTTGGTGAGCTTCTGTAGCTCCCGGTTCATGGCAGCTGTCCTGGCCATCAGCTCCTCCAGTTGACCTTTTAATGTGAGGACCGGATGAGAATTAGTTGGTTGCATACACTGCAGTGAAGCTTTCTTTGAGTTTATTACTTCTGCGGATGGACGACTAGAAGCATCGGTTTCACCCGATTGTTCTTGATAGCCGGGCATTTCAGGGAAAGACACTTTCTTAAGTTGTACTGGGCCGATCACTTTAATGGCTGCTTTTTTAAAATCCAAAAAGGAGGCAGTATTTTTATGCATTCTAAGAAGTTTTAATTGAGTTCTGACACTCTCACAGTTTGTGCCATCAATAAATTGACTCACCTCTGTTTTCTCTGAATTGTCCACTTATTGGATGTAACATAATGCCTTCTGAAAACTCAACGTGAACTCCCGCAATGACTCCCAAGACTGCTGTTTGCGTTAATAGAAGCGGGACTTTAATTCCGATATTGTACTTATATCTAAAATAGTTGCCATGCATTGGAACACTTGATCCACAGTTTTCCATTCTTCTAAGGGCCAAGACAACACCTTCTGCAAAGCCGACCCTTTAAATTGCCCAACTAAGATTTCTACTTGCTGCAGATTGGCTAACGGGTAAAGTGTAAACATAGCTTGTAATTCTGTCTTAAATTCAATTAAAGTACTTGAATCTTTTCCCCTTGCATCACCTCCTGAATAAGTGGGAAGCCACGGACCCCTAAATAATAAGGGAGGGTAATACAATTCACGTTGGTGGCCGCTGGTGCGCTTTCCGAGCTTTTTGTGCTTGTCGTACTTGTAGTGCTCATTGTACTTGTTGCGCTTGTCATCGGTGTTTGCACGTTGTCCGACATTTTCTTGTTCGCGATCCTGTTCGTTAGATGCCAAGTTTTATGTAATAATTGATTTCATGCTCAGATAAGTTGCAGCTTGGTTAAGTATGATTATGGATTACTCAGGTAAGTACGTGATTCCTAAACATATCTGATCTCTCCTTACTTTGCAGAGTCTTCAAACTCCAGTCTTCACAGAGGCGAGGACGAATGTCACCATACACATTTCTTGCGAGACACAGTGTCTTTAAGAGGAACTCACTTTTCCTTAAAGATTGGTGTATCACGTAAACAATTGAACAGAGTTACCACAACAGAACTCAATAAATTAAAACTGTAGCTGAAATAAAGGAGTCTTTTTTTACTGGAACAACTTTGTCACTCTTCTTTACCAGCATTCAATAGGGTAATCTAGGCAACGAAGGTTAGTGCAATAACATACCACATTCTGTATGGCTTGAAAACAGTTTAACATGCAACAATATCATCAAAATATCTGTATCACTTTACTAACTGGACCATAAGGAAATAAGTTTCCCTACAATGTCAACACTACAGTCTGAGTACTCTTACTACCTCATTGGTGCACATGGGATGAAGACGTAGTACCAAAAAAGCAGGGATAAATCCTAATTATAGGATTGCTGTGTCCTCCTGGTCTAGTCCCAGTTATCAGCCTCTAGGGCTGTTAAACAGTAACAATGGGATGTTATCTTGAATCTCTGTCCCTTTGCAGTATTTTTGTAACAGTAACAATATTTTGCAATTGTAACAATGTAACAACTTTGTAATCCAGCTCTATTTCTATCTGACCTCCAATAGAGCAAAAAGAGGATATGCGATTAGTAGATTCCTAGCTGGAAGCAATGCAAATAGTACAGTAGATTCCAAGCTGGCAGTGATGCAATTAGTAGATTCCTAGCTGGCAGCAATGCAATTAGTAGATTCCAGGCTGGCAGTGATGCAATTAGTAGATTCCTAGCTGGCAGCAATGCAATTAGTAGATTCCTGGCTGGCAGTGATGCAATTAGTAGATTCCTGGCTGACAGCGATAAAATTGTTACTTCTGATAGGGATACATGAAGATGATGGAAACAGTAGCTGAGACTCAGATGCTGCAGGCTTTCCTAATAAAAATTGTCTCTACAGACTATATGTGGTTACCTACAGTATGTGGACACAGAACTTTATGAGTTCAATAATCACTATGGTGATCCTGTACCTTCTGATGGTCTCTTAAGCAGAATGACTAAGCATTACGACTGTGGTGTTCACTGAGCCTGGGGTTTTCTTGCATAGCGGGAATTCGGAGCTATAGTGTATATACAGTCACTAGGATGCAGATATTGGTAGTAGCGATGTGTTTAGTGTGATTCTGTTGCCCTAGCACCTGTGGTTAGACTATGAGAAATCACTATATCTCTCCTGACCGAGCTGCTGCTGCTCTGCTGTACTTTACATGGAGTTCCGGCTCCACCTAGGGTTGCCTCTCACGATTTAGTGCTGACTACTCCTGATGTCTTGTTCAGGGCAGAGCCTCCTCCGATCTGCCCAGAAAGAGGTACGAATGATGATATCCTGCTGCCACCACCCACAGCCGAGTTGCACACTGCTCAGGGCCGCCTCCTCTGATCCGCCCAGAAGTAGGTATGGATGACGAGGTCCTACTGCCACCGCCCACAGCCAAGCTGCACACTACTAGGACATCTCCGTTGAAGCTCCACTCTTCACTCAACCAGAGCTACCGGGAATCCCGACCAGTCTCTTTCACCAGGGCAGGCTACCAGTCAAGGTGTGTCACACTTTCTAGAACCGTTCAGAAACTCTGCGTAGCTCCTTCCTCCATCTTCAAATCTCAGGCACCACACACAATGGTCTTTTTGGGTCCCCCATTTATAACTTCTACTCGGGTGCCCGGATCTGTCCTGCCAGCCGTTATCTGCATGAACTGGATGGTATTCCCCAGTCCCACATCAACAAACCCCTTTTTCAAGGATATGGACTCATTTCCCTAACTTAATGTACCCACAGTGTCTGCAACACTGCTACATGGGTCGTTCTAACTCCCCTCAGGGAGGGAGATATTTATTAACAGGATTTCTCTCTATGAGAGCAACTACAGTAATATTCTAACATCCCTCTGTGAGGGCATTTGTACATATACTGTATGAACTTTTAGTTTTACCTATTTATATTTGCACACAACACATAGTAGGATTTAGCTATAACTTGTACAGTCTATCGCCCATGCAGGGGACTTAGTGTATTACACATTGTGATGTTTTTCTTTTAACTATAAGTAAAACCTTATGTCTTTATCATAAAAATACAGTCATTAGTCACAGTGGTTCAATGCATAGTTTTCTACCCCAAGTATTATAATCACTTAAACATTGGCTAAAACATTCAACAACTTTTATAGTTTTCTATGTGTTACTTTATACTAGAGATGAGCGGGTTCAGTTCTCACAGAACCGAACCCCACCCAAACTTCACAATCCAGGCCGTGAACCGAGTCCGGCTCGGGACTTCCTGCCAGACTCGGATCCCAAAATGAGTCAAAACTTTATAATCCTGCTATCATATTCTCGCGGGTTTTGGATGCCATATAAAAAGCCGTGCGTCACTGCCATTTTCACTCCGGACTTGGAGAGTGAAGGAGACAGACCTTTGTCTCTCTCTGTGGGTGGTGGGGCAGTGTGTGCTCTCTCGGGGTGCTGTCCTGTCACTGTGGTGTCCCTGTTATGTTAGGGGTGCTGTCCTGGCTGTCACTGTTGTTTCATGTGCTGTTAGGGGTGCTGTAGCTGTCCTTGCTGACACTGTGCTGTACAGAGGCACTGTCCTCCTGTATGCTGTGAAAATACAGGGGTGCTGGCCTTTTCTTGTATGCTGTAAAAATTCAGTGGTGCTGTGAAAATAAATTTACACTGGCCCAGTCTTGTATGCTGTAATATTTCAGGGGTGCAGTGAAAAATAGGATTTTAATGCCTACCAGTAAATCCTTTTCTCGTAGTCCATAAGGGATA
Source organism: Pseudophryne corroboree (assembly GCF_028390025.1). NCBI lineage: Eukaryota > Metazoa > Chordata > Amphibia > Anura > Myobatrachidae > Pseudophryne > Pseudophryne corroboree. The sequence goes on from NC_086448.1 coordinate 572,721,512, forward strand.
TTGGGGACAGATTAGTATGATGGGGTATAGACGGGTCCAAAGGAGTCAGTGCACTTTAAATTTCTTCAAATGGGTGTGCTGGCTCCTCCCCTCTATGCCCCCTCCCACAGGCTGTATAGGTTAACAGTGCCCGAAGGAGAAATTACATACTTGAGAGAAGGAACATAACAACAATAAGTGTGGTGAGATTTACACACCACCATAACATAAGAGGGCCAGCAACGGCTGGCAACAGAAACAGCAACAGCTGAACAGGTAACACATAACAGAGAATCTGCAGAAAGTCACCACACAGAGACAGTCGCCCAATATCCTTTATGAACTATGAGAAAATGATTTACCGGTAGGTATTAAAATACTATTTTCTCTAGCATCCATAAGGGATATTGGGGACAGATTAGTACGATAGGGATGTCCCAAAGCTTCCATAATGGGTGGGAATGTGCAGAGACATCCGCAGCACCACCTGCCCAAACTGGGTATCCTCTCTGGCCAAGGTATCAAACTTGTAGAACTTCACAAAGGTGTTCTTTTCCGACCAGGTAGCAGCTCAGCATAGTTGCAAGGCCGAGACTCCCCGGGCAGCCACCCAGGAGCAGCTCACTGATTTAGTAGAGTGGGCCTTTAGAGACTTAGGAACCGGCAAGGATGCCGATGCATAGGCCTGTTGGATAGTAAGCTGAATCCAACGAGCAATGGACTGCTTTGAAGCAAGGCAACCTTTTTCCTGCGCATCATACAGCATGAACAAGGAATCCATCTTCCTGATCCGAGCCGTCCTCTTGATATAGATCTTCAAGGCTCGCACTGCATCCAATGCCTCTGAACAGGCAGAAGAGCCAGAACTGGATGGAATCACAAGAGGTTGATTCAAGTGAAACGCATAGACCACCTGCGGAAGGAACTGCTGCCTAGTTCTGAGCTCCGTTTTGTCCTCATAAAAGACTAAGTATGGACTTTTACACTATAAGGCCCCAAATTCTGAGACACGTCTAGCAGAAGCTAGGGCCAGTAACATCGCCATCTTCCACGTGGGGTATTTGTCTTCTACCATCATCAGAGGTTGAAACCAGGAGGATTGTAGAATGCGTAATACCACATCCAAATCCCAAGGCGCCGTAGGTGGCACAAACAGAGGTTTTATGTGAAGCACCCCTTGAAAGAAGGCCTAAACTTCTGGCAGGATAGCCAACTTCTTCTGGAATAAGACGGAAAAAGCTGAAATCTGGACCTTAATGGATCCAAGATGTAATTCTTTATCCACTCCAGACTGTAAGAAACTAAGGAATCTTCCCAAGTGTGAACTTCTGTAGATGGATATGTGCATTCCTCACACCAAGAGACATATCTCCGCCAGATATGATGATAGTGTCATGATGTCGCAGGTTTTCTGGCTTTCACCATAGTGGCAATGACCTTTTTGAATAGCCCTTTGTGAGCTAGGATGTTCCGCTCAACTTCCATGCCGTCAAACCAAGCCACTGTAAGTCCATGTAGATGAACGGACCTTGCTGAAGAAGATCCCTTCTCAGTGGCAGAGGCCAAGGGTCTTCTATGGACATGTCCAGAAGAGCCACGTACCACGCTCTCTGGGGCCAATCTGGTGCAATCAAGATTGCGTATACTCCGTGATGTCTGAGCCGCTTGAGCACCCTTGGGATCAACAGAATTGGATGAAATAATTAGACCAGCTGGTAAGGCCAAGGCAATGTCAGCGCATCCACTGCGCTCACTTGAGGGCCTCTGGTTTGTGATCAGTAGCAGTGAAGCTTCTTGTTGAGGCGAGATGCCATCATGTCGATCTGTGGGCATCCACACCTATCAACGATCTGTTGAAACACTTGAGGGTGTAATCCCCACTCCCCTGGGAGGAGATTGTGATGACTCAGGAAGTCCGCTTCCCAGTTGTCCACTCCTGGAATGAAAATTGCGGACAATGCTCTTGCATTTCTTTCTGCCCAGAGAAGTATTTTAGTAATTTATCAGCCAGTGTCAGGTGACTAGTGTACCTTTAAAAGCCATAAGATGCATGGTAGATACACATTAAACCTAGTGGGCATGTGTGCAGTATATTGTGTGTGATACAGTTGCCAGGTTTTAATTTTTGAGACTTTGTGATAGTGTAGGACCTGCATGAAGGTGGGGTACCTTGGCGTGCTATATGCAGGCTTCCGTGCATTGGCCAATTCACTAACTAAACCCCCATCATTTATTTATTTATTGATGTTGTGAGGATAAGTGAGCTTGCTATGGTGAGTGCTGAACTTTCTGTTTGTATATATTTGGGTTGGTGGCCATGGGCTGCATGCACCCCACCCTATGAGTGGTGAGTGCAGATATTGGACCCCGCTTCTGGGGTGGCGAGTGCTGTGGTTTTCTAGATTTGTTTGTATATATATATATATATATATATATATATATATATATATACATACAAATAACAGTGATACTGTCTGTAAACTGTGCACCAATAGCGGCTCTCCCCCTCTACACTCGGTACCAGTGATCCTGTGAACATGTAGAGGAGCTGTATGGAGGCTGCTGCTTATGCAGAGGAAGGTGCCAAAATGCCGCTGAGCCCGCTCTGATGTAGCTCCGCCCCTGTAATGGCAACGGAGCTACTAATAATGTTTATACTGACCATGTCTCCCACACCATTTGTAGCCTCACATAAATGTTTGGTACAATAATGCCAGCCAGTTCCACGCAGGGGCTCTAGCGGGTCCTGCCAGGAGTGACCTGTGCACCTCACCCATGTGTCTGCCACACAATGAACCAGGGGACCTCCCCTAGTGGGGCCCCCAGTTTGTACTCACCACCGACGATCACCTTTAGGCTTTGTTAGGTGTGTGTGGCATGCTGTAGCCGCAACAGCTAAGGTGTGGTGCCCCGCTGAAGAAACAGCATCTCAGGATGGTGGTCCTGTAGTGGGGAAGTGGCTCTACACCTCTCGAGGCCGGTGACTGCCCCCCCCACATAACTCCCACAGCGCAGGTTTGCTGTTGTCCAAACAGCATACCGAAAGAAATGAAAGTTTGAAAGAAATTGAAGAAAAAACTCTGGAGCTTGCCGAGTGTGCATCCTCTCCCGAGGGCACTTTTTTCTAAACTGCCTGTGGGAGGGTGCATAGAGGGGAGGAGCACACCCAGTTGAAGAAATTTAAAGTGCACTGGCTCTTTTGGACCCATCTATACCCCATCATACTAATCTGTCCCAATATCCCTTATGGATGCTAGTGAAATAAATATACACTGGCCCTGTCTTGTATGCTGTAAAAATGCAGGGGTGCTGTTGTTAAAATAAAAGTACACTTGCCCTGTCTTGCATGCTGTAAAAATACAGGGGTGCTGTTGTTAAAATAAATGAACACTGGCCCTGTCTTGTATGCTGTAAAAATACAGGGGTGCTGTTGTTAAAATATAAGTACACTGGCCCTGTCTTGTATGCTGTAACAATACAGGGGTGCTGTTGTTAAAATATAAGTACACTGGCCCTGTCTTGTATGCTGTAACAATACAGGGGTGCTGTTGTTAAAATAAAAGTACACTGGCCCTGTCTTGTATGCTTTAAAAATACAGGGGTGCTGTTGTTAAAATATAAGTACACTGGCCCTGTCTTGTATGCTGTAACAATACAGGGGTGCTGTTGTTAAAATAAAAGTACACTGGCCCTGTCTTGTATGATTTAAAAATACAGGGGTGCTGTTGTTAAAATAAAAATACACTCGCCCTGTCTTGTAAAAATACAGAGGGGCTGTTGTTAAATTAAAAGTGCACTGGTCCTGTTTTGTATGCTGTAAAATGCAGGGGTGCTGTGAAAATAAAGGGGCACTGTTCTGTATGCTGTAATAATAAAGGGTTGCTGTCCAGTGAAATGGAGAACAAAAATTTGGAGGAAAAAATAGTGAAAGATCAGGTACCACTCCCAGTTCATAGTACTAGTGCTAAAGCTGCTGCTGCCACCAGTCATGACATTGATAATGCAATTCCAACAAAGTTGTCTGCTAAGGCCAATGCCCAATGTCATAGAGGGCATGTAAAATTCAAGAAGCAAAAATGAATAACCAGAAAAAAAAAGAAATTATATGATGAGAAACGTAAAATTGGCAATATGCCATTAATGACACAAAGTGGCAAAGAAAGGCTAAGGCCTTGGCCTATGTTCATGACTGGTGTTTCAGCTTCTCCTGAGGATGGAAACCCTCCTCCCTCTCAAAAAAAAAAAAAAAAAAAGCTTGTTAAAGCACAGGAAAAAACAACTATGCGTTCAGAGATATCAAAAATTCTCAAGGAGAGTCCAAGTGTGTCCGCAGTTGCAATGTCTAGCCTTAACCTTCCCAAGACTGTATGGAAAGAGGAGGCTCCTACCACCATTTTCATGCCCCCTGCAAGTGCCAGTCCAGTTGATTATATTGAAATTGAGGATGTCACTGTAGACGTGCACCAGGATGAGGAGTATATTGGTGTAGCTGGCGCTGAGGAGGACGTTGACAATGAGGATTCTGATGGTGATGTGGTTTGTTTGAATAAGGCACTTGTGGAGACAGTTGTTATCCATGGGATAAAAAAGCTCATTGTCATGACTGGGCAAAATACCTAAAAACCCACCTCATTGGTGTGGAATTATTTCTCCACAAAACTGGACAACAGGTGTCAAGCCGTGTGTTGCCTTTGTCAATCCATAAGAAGTAGGGGTACGGATGGTAACCACCTAGGAACATCCTCCCTTATATGTCACCTGCAGCGCATTCATCATAAGTCATTTTCAAGTTCAGAAACTTTGGGTAATAGTGAAAGCAGTCCACTGACCCCTAAATCCCTTCTTCCTGTTGTACCCAAACTCCTGCATTCCATACCACCAACTCCCTCAACATCAATTTCCTCCTCAGTCAGCAAAATAAGAAGTCCTGCAGTCCATGTCACTGGCATGACTGATGAGTCCTCTCCTATCCTGGACTCCTCCGGAGGATCCTTAAGTGGTATGCCTACTTCTGCGGCCACTGCTGCTGTTGCTGCTGGGAGTCGTTTGTCATCCCAGAGAGGAAGTCGGAAGACCACTTGTACTACTTCAACTAAGCAATTGACTGTCCAACAGGCCTTTGCGAGGAAGATGAAATATGACAGCAGTCACCCTGTTGCATAGCGGATTACTGAGGCCATAACAACTATGCTGGTGTTAGACGTGCATCTGGTATCTGCCATTAGTGCAGTGGGATTTAGTTAGTTGATGGATGTACTGTGTCCCTGGTACCAAATACCATCTAGATTCCACTTCCACTAGGCAAGCGATTCCCAGACTGTACAGGGACATTAAGAAAAGTGTACTCAGTGTCCTGGAAAATGTGGTTGTACCCACTGTCCATTTAAACACGGACATGTAGACAAGTGGTGCAGGGTAAACTAAGATTACATGACTGTGACAGCCCACTGGGTATATGTATTGCCTTCCACAGCAACAACAGCAGCAGCGGCACAAGTAGCAGCATCTCAAAAGCGCCAACTTGTTCCTAGACAGGCTATGCTGTGTATCACAGGTTTTTGTAAGAGGCACACCGCAGACAACCTCTTACAGAACCTGAGGTACATCAACGCATAATGGCTTACCCCACTTAGACTCTCCTGGGGATTTGTGATATCTGACAATGCCACCAATATTGTGCATGCATTACATCTGAACAAATTCCAGCACGTCCCATGTTTTGCATATAAAATTAACTTAGCAGTGCAGAATTTTTTGAAAAACAACAAGGGCGTGCAGGAGATGCTGTCGGTGGACCAAAAAATTGTGGGCCACTTTCGCTATTCAGCAACTGCGTGCCGAAGACTGGAACGCCAGAAAGCACTCTTGAACCTGCCCTCCCATTACCTGAAGCAAAAGGTGGTAACAAGGTGGAATTCAACACTCTATATGCTTCAGGGGATGAAGGTGCAACAAAATGTCATTCAAGCCTATGCATCCACCTATGATATTGGATAAGTAGGGGGAATGCACCTGACTCAAGCGCAGTGGAGAATGATTTCCATGTTGTGCAAGTTTCTCCAACCCTTTGAATTTGCCACACATGAAGTCAGTTCAGACACTGCCAGCTTGAGTCAGGTCATTCCCCTCATCAGGCTTTTGCAGAAGCAGCTGGAGAAATTGAAGGAGGAGCTAAGATGGAGCGATTCCGCTAAGTATGTGGGACTTATGGATGGAATCCTTCATTCGCTTTGCCAGAATTCAAGGGTGGTCAATCTGTTGAAATCAGAGCACTACATTTTGGCCACTATGCTCGATCCTAGGTTAAAAGTCTACATTGTATCTCTATTTCCGGTGGACACAAGTCTGCAGAGGTGCAAAGACCTGCTAGTGAGAAAATTGTCAACTCAAGCCCGTTAACAGCATCTGAGGCTGCAAGGAAAATAATAACATTTCCTAGCCCACCTGCTGGCGGTGATGCAGGGCAGTCAGGAGCAAGTTTTGACATCTGGTCTGGACTAAAGGAGCTGACAACAATTACTGACAGTTCTACTGTCAATGCATATGATGCATTCACCATTGAAAGAATGGTGAAGGATTATATCGGTGACAGCATCTAAGTAGGCATGTCAGATAGTCCATATGTACAGTATACTGGCAGGAAAAAGAGGCAATTTAGATGCCCTTGCACAAACTGGCTTTATTTTACCTAAGTTGACACCCCTCCAGTGTATACTCTGAAAGAGTGTTTAGTGCAGCTGGTAACCTTGTCAGCGATTACCGTAGGAGGTTACTTCCACAAAATGTGGAGAAGATGATGGTCATCAAAATGAATTATAAATTCCTCCAGTAAGACCTTTACCAGCAATTGCCTCCTGAAAGTACACAGGGACCTGTGATGTTGGAATCCAGTATGTATAAATTAATACTCTGTGAGGATGAGGATGTACACACTGAAAGGGGTGAGGAATCGGAGAATGAGGATGACATCTTGCTTCTGTAGAGCCAGTTTGTGCAAGGAGAGATTGATTGCTTCTTTTTTGGTGGGTGGACTAATTGCTTCTTTTTTGGTGGGTGGACTAATTGCTTCTTTTTTGGTGGGTGGACTAATTGCTTCTTTTTTGGCGGGTGGACTAATTCCAATAATTTCTGCCACAGTCATTTGGCAGACCCTGACACTGAAATGATTGGTTTGTTAAAGTGTGCATGTCCTGTTTATACAGTATAAGGGTGTGTGGGAGGGCCCAAGGACAATTCCATCTTGCACCACCGTTCATTTATCCCACTGCTGTGTGGCAGTGATTCACAGATATGGTACAAACTGCCATCTGTTTGTCCCGCTGCTCTGTCACTTAGTAGTAAATAACCAGCCTGCTCACTGCAGACTTTGACCTAAAATGGATGAAAACAACATTGTGTGCTATAAGGTGGTCATCAGTGACACAGGTACTTTTGACATCATCAGTTACATCATCAATTACATCATACCATTGTGACATCATCAATGACATAATCAGTGACATAGGTACTATTGTTACATCATCAGTGGCACCAGACCATTGTGACATCCCGAACGACATCATCAGTGACATCCCAAAGGACATCATCAGTACTATTGTGACATCATCAGTGATATTAACAAGTGACATAAATACCATTGTGGCAAAATCAGTGACATCAAAATTTTGGTACGATTGTGACATCAAACCATTGTGACATCATCAATGACATAATCAGTGACATAGGTACCATTGTGACATCATTAGTGACATCAGTGACTTAGTTACAATTGTGACATCATCAGTGACATAGTTACAATTGTGACATCATCACTGACATATGTAGCAATGTGACATTATCAGTGACATCATCAGTGGAATCAAAAGTGACATAATTTAGGTACGATTGTGACATCAAACCAGTGTGACATTATCAATAACATAATTAGTGACATAATAATTAACATAGGTACCATTGTGACATCAACAGAGACATCAGCAGCGACTTATGTACTATTTTGACATCATCAATGACATCATCAGTGCTAGGTTCTATTGTGACATCAACAGTAACATTAGCAGTGACATCATACTATTGTGAAATTCTCAGTGATATCATCAGTGACATAGGTACCTTTGTGACATAATCAGTGACATCATTAGTGACATATGTACCTTTGCAACATCATCAGGGACATCATCAGTGACATTTTCAGTGATATACAAATGGAGCCACACTAGTCTTGACTCTGTCTGTGCCTAGGCACGCCAGTCTAGGCGCGCCTAAGACTCCGTCCCGCCTAGGCGCGTGCACCATTCACTAGAACGGGAGATCATCTCCATTGGGGCGGGTGCGCGCACCCAGACGGAGACGCTCTTTTATTCTATGAATGGGAGAGCGTCTCCGTGCACTCTTGGCGTGACTAGGCAGATGGATCATCTAGTCATGCCGGGAGTTCGCGCCTGCAATGGAGCCGCCTCAGATGAGCACGGCTCCATCTGTAGGCACCATTGGGACATCATCAGTGATATAGGTACCATTGGGACATCATCAGTGAAATCATCAATGACACATGTACCATTGTGACATTATCAGTGATATCATCAGTGACATCATACCATTATGAAATCGTCAGTGACAACATCAGTGACATACAGTAGATACTATTGTGACATCATCAGTGCCATATGTACTATTGTAAAATCATCAGTGACATATCAGTAAAATTATTGGTGACATGTTCTATTGTGACATCATCAGTGACATAATATTATTGTGACATCCTCAGTGACATAGATACCGTTGTGATGTCATCAGTGACATTATCTGTGACATAGGTACCTCTGCAACATCATCATTGATATCATCAGTGACATAGGTACTATTGTGATATCACCAGTGTCCTCATCAGAGACTTCATACAATTGTGACATCATCAATGATATCATCAGTGACAGAGGTACCACTATGACATTATCAGTGACATCATCAGTGACATTTCTACCATTGCTACATCATCAATGATATCATCAGTGACACGTGTACTATTGTGACATCATCAGTGATGAGAAAAGCTGGCATTTGGTGTCAACCCTTCCGAGGGTGACACCTGGGTGCGGGCCACATCCCCCATGCCCGGCATGCAACACCACTGCATTGCAGGTTCCTTACTGTCCTAACCAGTGACAGAACCAGCTTGGGCCCAGGGGTTAGCCTGCCATGACAGCGAGGGTGATTTATTAGAGGACTCGGATGTGGAACAATTCTCATAGAATACAGGCACAAGGAATTGAAGCCCTTCTCTTAGGAGTCAGCCAGGTCCTTCATATTTCAGAAGAAGAAACTACAGTCTCAGGACACCTCACTATTCAGTAAGAAACAGATTATCTTTTACTTTTACCATCTATCTCCAACTGGAGGAGCATATGTCAGTGGCCTGAAAACATTCATATAAAAAGTTTCAAATGTCTAGGTATTTGCTATCTCTACTCTTTTCCCACTACTAGCAGGGTTAAATGTTAGACTCCTCAACAGGTAGATCTGTCAGTCTCCAGATTGTCAGAGAAGACGTTGCTGCCTGTGCTTTGAGTTACGTCCTTGAAGGAGGGTTCAGACCATAATTTGGAAACTACACTTAAATCCATTTACTCTTCAACAAATTTTTATTTTAGGCCAGCATTAGTAGGCTGATGGGTATACAAGGCAGTGGAAAAATGGGTAGAACTCTTAATAGATGGTCTGCAATCTAATACTCCTTGGCCTTCATTCCGAGTTGATCGCTAGCTGCCGTTGTTCACAGCACAGCGATCAGGCTAAAAATCAGCATTTCTGCGCATGCGTACGGGCCGCAGTACGCACGCGTGAAGTACTTTCACACAAAACTATGCAGTTTTACACAAGGGCGAGCAACGCTTTTCTGTCGCTCTGTTGATCGGTGAGTGATTGACAGGAAGTGGGTGTTTCTGGGTGGTAACTGGCCGTTTTCAGGGAGTGTGCTAAAAAACGCAGGCATGACAGGTAAAAACGCAGGCGTGCCTGGGGAAACGGGGGAGTGGCTGGCCGAACGCAGGGCGTGTTTGTGACGTCAAAGCAGGAACTAAACTGACTGAAGTGATCCCAATGTAGGAGTAGGTTTGGAGCTGCTCAGAAACTGCATGAAAATTTTTACGAGCATTTCTGCTAACCTTTCGGTCGCACTTCTGCTAAGCTAAGATACACTCCCAGAGGGCGGCGGCCTAGCATGTGCACTGCTGCTAAAAGCAGCTAGTGAGCGATCAACTTGGAATGAGGGCCCATGTGCAGAACCTAATCCCTCTAGTTGATCATATCCGGCCATTTATTTTGGAGATTAAGCCAAAATGTGAACTGGAAAAAATCAGTGCGCAGAAGATATGCTGCCAATCATGAACTATACAGTGAAAATAGCGTGTCACCACAGACCAAATCCAACAAATTTTAAAAATATATATCACCGAACTGTCCACAGGTGGAGATTGGAATAAACACTCTTTAATAGGATTATGTATCCTTTTGTTTTCAACCAGACCAGTTTAGTCTCCCTAACATATAAAATAAAACCAGAAGAAAAGACAATAGTGTAATATTGTTATTATTATCAATATTTTTATGGAAACACTGTAAGTAGGATCCGTACCGTGAGGAATTGTCTACTAGAATTGTAGACAATATGCACATAGATGGGAGAAGGTCAAGCCCTAATGGAAATCTCCTCTGTCATCTGTTCTCCCTCCAGTATGGACCTCTCGTATTTCCTGATGTCATAAAAGGGAAATGGGCTGATATGGTACTGTATAATACCACTTTTATTCACTTAAAACAAACAATGTGGGATAAACACTGGACTCTCACCATAGAGGATTGTCCACCTTAGCAAGCAGACAAACAAGACATGATGGTACAAAAACTAGGCATCCCCAGCACCTTGAAGATCCTTCCACAGGTACATTCCAGTGTGCCCCGCAAAAAACAAGTTCAGCCAACGCGTTTTGATACTCCCCAGTATCTTTATCAAGGCATAGATAAATGATACTAGATATTGAGCAACTAGGTTCCATTCTCTCAGCTTCCACAATTGCAGCTCTCCGAGCTCTTTGGCTTAGTGCTTGGCAGATTGATGCTGAATCAAGTGAGCTGTGGAAGCACTACCATTTACAAAGGATATTTTTTGTGGCCTATAACTGGACAAATGGATTTCCCTTGCCACAGGATCTCCTTCTTGTCTTCAGTTGTGGCTGCGTCATGTAGGTCCTACTAGGGGTACATCCAGAGGAATATCATTTGCAGCCAGGTGTGGAAGAAGTAGGGGTCGCCAAACCAGTACTACCTGTCGTCCGGACCCGAAACCTGCTAGCATGATGAGCTTCCATTCATTTGAGGACTCCCATGGTGGGAGCTTGCATGTTACAGGTCATATAAATTTGGTTGCAGTCTTGTCCCTATGTTTGCGTTTCAAGTCTTGTATCACAAGGATGCAAGATAGAGTTTGCCTTTTCTCCATCAGTTTGTTTCTTCACTGGGCAAGAAAAAGCAGGCTGCATTGCAGCATCCGATACTCAAGCTTCTCAGTGGAAAACACAGGATATCTAGAGGGGGGGGGTGGTGGTGTTCCGAATGCAGTCCACAATCTCCCACTCTGCAGAACATTGGAGCAAGTACTGGATTCTGTCGGAGAGGTAGAGGAACCTAGTAATGACCCTTGACATCAATGTAAGAATTGGTGTTTTTATACACTTTATTCTGTATGGAATACAATATTGATATTTAATACTATAGATGGACTACTATGGATAGACTACAGAATAGGTTGTATCTAGAGATGTGTAGCGGGCATTTTTCGGGTTTTGTGTCTTGGTTTTGGATTCGGTTCCGCGGTCGTGTTTTGGATTCGGACGCGTTTTGGCAAAACCTCCATTAAGATTTTTTGTCGGATTCGGGTTCGTTTTGGATTCGGGTGTTTTTTTCAAAAAAACCCTTAAAAGCAGCTTAAATCATAGAATTTGGGGATAATTTCGATCCTATAGTATTATTAACCTCAATAACCATAATTTCCACTCATTTCCAGTCTATTCTGAACACCTCACACCTCACAATATTGTTTTAGGCCAAAAGGTTGCACCAAGGTCACTGGATGACTAAGCTAAGCGACCCAAGTGGTCAGCACAAACACCTGGCCCATCTAGGAGTGGCACTGCAGTGTCATACAGGAGGGCAGATATAAAAAAGGCCCCTAACAGCACATGATGCAAAGACGAATAAAAGGTGCACCGAGGTTGCTGTAGGCCTAAGCTAAGCGACACAACCACCTGGCCCATCTAGTAGTCTCACGCAGTGGCTGAATGTCAAGAGAGGGCCGCAATTGTTCGGTCCACTGACAGCATCTCCAGCACGCTCCAGTCACTTTAAAAAAAAAATGCAATTGCTGGACTTATACGGCAGTACCCCAGGACTAATACAGCAGTACCCCTGGACTCATACGGCAGTGTCACACAGGATTGTACTTTTCAAAAACTAGGCCCCAAACAGCACCTCATGCAAAGATGTCGAAGAGGTGCAATGAGGTAGCTGTATGACTAATCCAAGCGACACAAACAATTCCAACTGGAATTATATGTCCAAATCACTGGAATTATTTGGCAAGATCACTGTAATTAATAATAATAAATCACTGATATTAATTGGTAAAATCACTGTAATGCTACGTCCAAATCACTGGAATTAATTGGCAAAATCTCGCTATCGCCTGCCTAGTGAAGTGGAATCTAGATGGGATTTAGTACCAGGGACACAATAACTTCATTAATTGTCTAAATCCCACTGCACTAATGGCGGATAACAGGCGCACGTCTAACAGCGCACTGATTATACTGAGCACTGATTATACTGAGCACTGATGATACTAAGGAGAACTGACACTGAGCAGCATGATGCAGCACAAGACACTGTACTAGTATTAGTGAGCAACAAAAAAGCACTCTGGAATTGTCACCCTCCAGAAACCACTGTGACTGGAATGATGATGACCTATGCACAGTGACAGGACACTACCACAGCACCCTACAGCAGCAAGATGCAGCACAAGACACTGGACTATTAGTAATGTACTGTAGTATACTGAGCACCCCACAATGCAGCACAAGACAATGAGCAGTGATACTGAGCACTGATGAGGATACTAGAACTGACACTGGGCAGCGAGAACAGCACTGGACTATTGTACTGTAGTATACTGGTCCCCACAATGCAGCACAAGACAATGAGTAGTGATAATGAGCACTGATGAGGATACTAGAACTGACACTGGGCAGCGAGAACAGCACAGGACTATTGCACTGTAGTATACTGGTCACCACAATGCAGTACAAGACAATGAGTAGTGATACTGAGCACTGATGAAGATACTAGAACTGACACTGGGCAGCGAGAACAGCACTGGACTATTGTACTGTAGTATACTGGTCACCACAATGCAGCACAAGATCATGAGTAGTGAAACTGAGCACTGATGAGGATACTAGAACTGACACTGGGCAGCGAGAACAGCACTGGACTATTGTACTGTAGTATACTGGTCACCACAATGCAGCACAAGACAATGAGTAGTGATACTGAGCACTGATGAGGATACTAGAACTGACACTGGGCAGCGAGAACAGCACTGGACTATTGTACTGTAGTATACTGGTCCCCACAATGCAGCACAAGACAATGAGTAGTGATACTGAGCACTGATGAGGATACTAGAACTGACACTGGGCAGCGAGAACAGCACTGGACTTTTGTACTGTAGTATACTGGTCACCACAATGCAGCACAAGACAATGAGTAGTGATACTGAACACTGATGAGGATACTAGAACTGACACTGGGCAGCGAGAACAGCACTGGACTATTGTACTGTAGTATACTGTTTACCACAATGCAGCACAAAACAATGAATAGTGATACTGAGCACTGATGAGGATACTGGCTGCTAATTGCATTTTGTCAGCTTGGAGTCCTGCAATAGGCCAGCTGCACTGGATTATTAATTAGGCCTCTCTGTTATATGCTGGCTGATTGCAGTTCGCAGATGCTGGTGATATTTCTGGGTTTTCAGTCTGCTTGAGTTCTGAGCTTGGTTCCTGCTAGTTCCTGAGCTTCCTGAATGCTGAATCTGTTTGCTGAAAGTGTTTCCAGTCCTGCTGTATCCGGTCGTTCCTGTTCTCAGTTGTCCTGTACTCGGAAGTCGTCATCTGTTCCTGGAGTCCTGACTGAGCACCTTTGAACATCCAGTGGTGTTCGTGAGTCACGGCGTAGCCGTGTGTTGCGGCTTGGGCCGCTTAATTATTTATATTTTATTATTTGTGTTCCGGAGCTTTTGCGGAGGATTCCGCTCCCACAGATCCACTCTGGTATCCAGCGGTGCTGGGTAGGAGTACGGACTAGTGGATTTTGGTTGTCCTTTTCCCTGGCGGGTTACCGCACATACCTCAGGTTTAGTCAGTTAGCTTGTAGCCCCTGGCCTGGTTGTTTAGTCAGAGGGCCCCTTGTTATCACCCTGTCTCGGATTTCCCTTTGTCTCCCTTTAAGACCTGAGGGGGCATCGGAGTTGGGCAGACATAATCCGCCCTTCAAACGCGGCTGCCATGGGCTCAAGCAACCATAGTCTCGCAGGGGATTTCTGACCACACGGGCGAGACAACGGAGTTAGGGCGCCAGGGGCTATTCCCTTTCCATTACCCTTTCCCAGCATTACGTCCTGGTGCTCTGGACTCGCTTCATAACATCTCCCTTGTTCTGAGCACCAGGAACCTAACACTGAGGATGAGGCTGCCAGTGTGCTGAGGATCGTCTATGGACGCATTGTGGACACTGGATGACAAGCTTTTCCTGGTAGTGCAGACTTGATGGCTCTGCTATTTGGATACTCCCTCATACATCTGTAATCCTATACTATGGTGGGGATCTAGTAAGTGAGATACCATCCTGGCATGTAATAGTTACTGTTTTAGTGTGCTGTGTGTGTATATTTACAATAAAGGGAATTTGCCACTTTCCTAAACTGTTTACCTATCAATGTGCTGGAACACAGGGCCATCTACAGTACAATGCCCTATTAACAGCTTCTCCACTTCTCAAAGGACTACCCATTCAGGTGCAGTGGGACAATGCCACGGCTGGGTCGTACAACAATTGGAGGGGTAAAGCGAAGTCACATGGCCATTTGAGAATCCTGCAACATCCAGCAGTGAGCAGAGAGACATGCTGTGGTAGTTTCTTCCTTGTTCATTCCAGGCATTGAGAACTAAGAAAAGGACTGTCTCAGTCACCAGGATCGCCACCCTGGGGAATGGGCTCTGCAATTGGATGTGTTCTGGCAACTGATCCAATGCTGGGACAGGTCTCAGATAGATCTCCTGGCCTGCCAGCAAAAACACCATCTTCCATGGCACAGTTCCAGGACACAGGATCTTGCAGCAGAAGTGATAGATGCTCTAATGTTGTGCAAATAGGATGTCCTGTTTGTGCTCTGCGATGCTGGGAGGCATGGTTGTCCTGCTTTTTAGAAGATGTCAGATGGATTTGTCTGGCTATCATTAGGCTTATGTAGCCAGTGCATGGCCTCTGCCTGTTTCTATCTTGGCACACTCTACATGCTTAGTTGGAACCTCTTGGGCTGCATGCAGGAGTGCCTGTGTGACACAGTTCTGTCATTCTGCCACTTGATACTTGGTTCACAATTTTGTTTGCTTTTACCATTTTCATACCTTTGCAGTCTTTGATTTGGGGTTTGGCTACAGGATTTTGCATTTTTCTCAGCACTCTACCACCAACGAGGGCAGCTTTGGGATGTCCCCAGTGTTGTAAGCTTCAGTGTCCTTTAGTAGATGATGGAAAAAACAGTATTTTGGTACTTACCATAAATCCACTGGATGCCTGGCCAGTGCTACATTACGTGCTGGTTTGGTTGTATGATTTCATGTTGCATGCAGCAGGTTTCTGTTGTTTTGGTTGCATGACTGCATGTTTTCTGCAGTGTGTTGTTCTGTTTGGTCTTTGATTGTGTTTTCAGGTTGGTTCCTACTTCTTTTATATCTGTTATATTGCTCTCCGTCTCTACCTGGGCTCAGCTTCTGTAACTGTGGCTGATGAGGGATAGAAAAGGAGGAGCCAGTCATACTTAAAAAAAAAAAAAAGGTGCCAGGCTCCAATCATCCACTCATCTATACCCCAGTCTTAAGCTCCAGCTCCTTAAGCTCCAGTGTACCCTGTGGAATTGGAGAAAAAGATTTATTGGTAAGTACCAAAATCCTGTTCTTTCACCCCTTATTTACCTATTTACCTCATCCACAATATGTTCAGTTTTTCATCAACTACCAATCACTGTCTACCTAATCCTATGTTTTGTCCGTGTTTCCACCTTTATCCTTCACCCTACATCTCCTCTCTCCCCTCCTCTATCTCCCATCCACCCCTCTGCTTCTCTTCCACTCCTCTCTTGCTGCCCCACTTTCATTCACCTCTTCCCCACCATGGATCTACTATACCACAAATCATCCCTGCTCCCTCTCTCTTCTTCCTGACACCAAAACCGCCATCTCCATCACACTACTCTCTCCCTGCCAACCTCTGACTTTTTCCCTTCCTAACCTAGTAGAGCACACTACCATTAGACCTTCTTCATACCTGCCATCCAAATTAATCTCAGCTCATCACTACAGCAACCCTGATAATCTTTTTCATACATCTCCCACACACTCTCTCCCTCTCTCCTGTGCACTCTGGAATGCCAGATATGTCTAACCCCACCCATTTCCTTTTAATTTCAATCTCCATGATCCTTCTAGCTATTACAAAAACATGGAATGATGCCTCTGATACCACCTCTCCTGCTGCTCTCTCCACTGGAGATTAACTCCCTATCACACTTTTCCATTTGTTTGTCATCCTGGTGGTGGTGTTGGGTACCTCTATCCTCCATTTACTCCGACCAACTTATTCCCCAAGAACCATAACATACAGTCTCTACATTTGAGGTCCATGCTATATGCCTCTGTAACTGTTCACCTTTAAGTAGCTGTCATTTACTGTTCCCCTGGCATTCCCAATCCTTAACAACTTTGCTTCCTGGCTGATTCACTTTCTACCTTCAGACATATCTTCCATTTGCTTAAGATTTCAAAACTCCAATCAATATCCCCATAATATCTTCTCTCTCTAAACTCCTTAACCTCACATCATCACTTGCTCTCTCCCAGAGGACCTCCTCACATTCCCATGTGAGTGGACACCCACTCAATCTGGTTATCACTAACCATTGTGATATTTATGACTACTCCAGCATCCCCTTCCTCTACTCTGACCATCATCTGCTCTCTTTTAACATACACATAACTTTTTCTGCATCTCTGCCTACTAATGCTACCATCATTAAACAACATTGAGGCTATCTGCACCGTTTTCTTATCCTTCCTGTTTGATTCACTTCTTTCTCTTATTCTCCCTCTCATTCTTTGAACAAGCCACTTTTCTATTCCAATGTCTCCCTTCTGTTGCTCTGATGACCACTATTCACACTCGCAGATCAACACCTCATCCCCGGCATTTCACACTCACCAAATATCTGCATAAATAGTCATATGCCAACGAATGACAATGGAGGAAATCACGATCTACAGTGGTGTCCTTTTCCTCTGTAAACAATTGTATTTCAAAAACCTCATCTCCACCTAATCTTCAAATCCCCAGTGTCTCTTTGCTACTGTCAAGTCCCTCCTCTACCCACCCCAACTCTACTAACATCCTCACTCTCTGCCCTTGACTTTGCCACCCACTTCACATCCAAAATTGACTCCATATGCCAGGACATCACATCACACCAGACCCTCAGCAACTTGCCCCTCCTTTCACTAATCTCCCCTCCCCATCCTGTCTCTGACTTCTGTTTTCCCTGTATCTGGAGAGGAAGTCATGGCCCTCATCTGATCCTCCCCCACCACTTCCCCACCAGAACCTATACCATCCCCCCTCTTCTACTACCTCTCTCCCTCTGTCTTTTCTGATTTTGCCAACCTCCTCAATCTCTCCCTCTCGGGCATGGTCCTCTCAACATTCAAGCATTTCCTTGTCTTTCATATTCTTAAAAAACCTATCATCAATCCTAACACTCTCTCCAACTACCGACCTACCTCTCTCCTCCCTTTTGCCTCCAAACTCCTTGAGCATATTCTCTACTACTATCTTTCTTTCCTGACACACTTCAGGAAGGCTTCCATCCTTTCCACTCCACTGATACTGCCCTCCTGAAAGTCTGCAATGACCTCTTGCTGCCAAATCCAAGGGCCACTACTCTCTGTTTATTCTCCTTGACCTCTCTGCTCCTTTTGACACTGTGGGCAACATTCTCTTCTACAAATCCTTCACTCCCCTGGTCTGTGTGACACTGATTCCTTTTCTCTCTCCTCCCATGACTCCACCTTGCCTTACTTCCACTAACATTAGGTATCCCCCAAGGTTTTGTTCTTAGACCTCTTCTGTTCTCTTTCTATGTCCTAGATGTAATGGGAGCTGATAATAGCAAAATGGCCGTTGTTTGTGGCTATTGCCTCAAACATCATGAATTTTGCAAAGTCGGCTAATGTAATAGCGGCCGCAAAGCGACTTTTTCAAATGCTTTTAGCTCTAGAGTCCGATCAGAGGTCAGATCCAGATGTTTTGCCCCTGTTAAGTATACAACTCGGCCAATATAATGAAGCCTGATATTGCAAGTCGGATACAAAACACCTCTAAAACTCTCATAGAATTTAGAGGAGGGTTTTTTTTGGCCAAGTTTGTTCTGAAAATCAATTATAAGTACACTTTTTCAAGCACATTTGCAATAAATAAACACATTTCAATACATTTTGACACAAAAAACAAACAAAAAAAACAACCTTTGATTGGTAAAAATGCTCCACGTACTGTACATGTCCTTTTTACATAATTTTTCCTGGGAAATGTGTATTAGAGTCATATAAAAGTACTAAGTCGCACAAGCAGTTCCAGCTGAATCCAATAATATGTGACATGCTTATATTCTGTATATATTTTCCAAATACTCCACGTACTGTGCCTGCTTTTTTTTTTTTTAACACACAGATGCATCATAGACGTAAATGTATGTACTAAGGGGTCATTCCGAGTTGATTGCTTGCTAGCAGTTTTTAGCAGCCGTGCAAATGCATTGCCGACGCCCACTGGGGAGTGCATTATTGCTTTGCAGAAGTGTGAACGCTTGTGCAGGAGAGCGCCTGCAAAATCTTTTTGTGCAAAACAAGACCAGCCCTGTAGTTACTCTTCGTGTGCGTTGATTCTAACAATGGTGGGATGGCTTTTGACGTCATACACCGGCCCAGCGTTCGCCCAGCCACGCCTGCATTTTCCCCGACATGCCTGCATTTTTCAAAGCACCCCCTAAAAACAGTTGGTTGACACCCAGAAGCACCCACTTCATGTCGATCTTCTTGCGTTGTGCCATGCGACTGAAAGCTTCACTAGAACCTGTGCAAAACCACAAAGGACTTTGTGCCCGTACGTCGCGCGTGCGCATTGCGGTGCATACGCATGCACAGATTAGCCATTTTTTTCACTGATCGCTGCGCTGCGAACAACGGTAGCTAGCGATCAACTCGGAATGACCCCCTAAGTCACACAAACAGCTTATGATGATTTAAATGATAGGAGGCATGGCTATATTCAGTGTGTAGTTGCGACTATCTAATTACGTTTCAGTGTATGGAACACAGTGTATCATAACAATAAGCAAATACAGTTGATATTACACACGGACTATAGGTAGGAGATGCTTGTGCATCCTATTCACTTCCTTTTGCTTCTAAAACAAAGTGCTGCGAATAGGACGTACAAGCATCTACTGCTGTTTAAATTGATATGCCGCATGTCTATATTCTGTATGTAATAGCAACTGTATTTTCTTGCAAAATGTTATACTACAATGTATTCCACCCATACACTGTAACATAATTAGATACAGTCGCAATTACACACTGAATATAGCAATGGCACAGAGAATCTAAATCAGCATAATCTGCTTGTGCTTCCTGGAGGACTGGGGACTATTTAGGGTATGTGCTGCTTTAATCATGGGACTTTTGGGGGGTAATGGATGACTTTGTCTAACACTGTGGTCCTCCTATACTAAAAGACACATTTCGGTTGGTCCATAAATATCGGACATTTTCTACTCTAAATACTGAGACATCTCGGATCCAAGATGCTGAAGACAACAAATCTGCATCACCATTACATTGCCCGAGTTACGGTAAATAGATGCACATTTGTATGTCCGATGCGGTGCAATACTTTTCCTGACAGCATTATCGGCTCACATTATATTCTGGCCTATATGTCCTCTGTAGGTAAGCTAATTAGCGCTTTTAACTTCTATTATCATCTCTATGCTGATGATACTCAAAACTACCTTTCCTCTCCTCACCTCTCCCCCTCTCATCTCATTTGTGTCTCCAACTGTCTCTCTGCTATCCTTCTTGGATCTCCCAGCCCTTTCTTAAACTTAACATGTCAAAAATGTAGCTGATCATCTTCCCATCCTCCAGCATAACCTCACCTCTTACAATTTCATTATCTATTGATGGCACAACTATCTACTATAGTCCACAAGTACACTGTCTTGAAGTTTTCCTTGACTTCTCCCTCTCCCAGATTTGCCATTTCCAGCTCAAAAATATTTCCATGATCTGACCCTTTCTCACTCAGGATGCTACTTAGACCCTCATCCACTCACTGGTTATCTCTAGATTGGACTATTGCAATTTCCTCCTATCTGGTAAAACTGACAACTGCCTCTATCCACTTCAGTCTATCCTCAATGCTACTGCCCAGCTCATCTACTGCTCCAAATGTACTAAGTCCACGTCTCTTCTCTTACAAGCCTTTCGTGGCTCTCCTTCCACTTCAGAATCCAATTCAAGGTTCTCACACTCACTTAAAAGGGCCCCTCATATTCCTCTCCAATTTACATCTCTGACCCTACAGTATATCCCTTTACACTCCAGACAATCCTCTTTGCTCCACAAATGAATGCCACCTCTCCTGACAACTAATTACTTCCTCCCATTCCTTCCTACAAGATTTTGCTCCCTATATCTGGAATTCACTACCTCCCCCCATCAGATACTCCATCTCTCTACAAAATTTCAAACTGGCCTTCAAGACCTACTTTTTCATCAATCCAACTGTTTCTCATCCTAACCCACTGTTTCATGCTCTTATCTACCACTTCTGTGTCACCCTGTCTATCTACCCTTCCTCTTTAGAATGTTAGCTCTCATGAGCAGGGACCTCTGCCCTCATGTGCTTTTCCTTCTCTTACTCAATTTGTCTTCTACTCCATACTTTTTACAATGGCACCTAGCCCTCAGTTTCTGACACTTATACTTATTGTGTCATATCCGCTGATGCAGAAATGTTTATATATAGTACCATGTACTTGTACTGTTTTTCTTGTGTTGTCCATTTGTTTATGTCCCTTGCAAGCTGTTGTGGAACCCTTGTGATGCCATATAAATAAATAATAATAATAATAATAATAATAATAATAATGATGATAATATATTAGGTCTGTTATATCTATGGGACCAGAATAGGATCATTGTGTATCAGGTGTGTGATATTGGTATGACATGTATAGAGATCGGCATCTGGATGATAAATCTACAATATTTAGGTAAACTGTCAATAGATCAACACCAAATTTGCCGACATGTATTAGGTCAACAGGTACAAAAGGTCGACAGGTACAAAAGGTCAACAGATGAAAGGTCAACAGTGCTCAAGGTCTACATGTAGGTACAAAAGGTTGATTGGTTCAAAAGGTTGATATGACAGTGGTCTACACACAAATGGTTGACTCTTTTTTTTCACGTTTTCCCTTCTTTATTTACTATCTACATGGAGATCTATTGGGAATAGTAACCTATAGCAAGCAGAT